>NC_052514.1:476328-518649 GCF_014356525.2 Nilaparvata lugens | reverse complement strand
GTATTTCGATCGGGCATTGCACCTTGTGAATATTATTTATAATTTATTAGCGTATGGCTTGGATTGTGAGGAGCCTCGTAGTGGAGAAGTACAAATGTTAAATACTTACACAGTATAGTAAGGTCCACGTTATAATGGCAATGGAAAAAGATAGGAGAACAATGTTGCCGACTGTAGCTGATACAGGTTTATTGATGTAATATCAACTGTTCAATCTCGTGTAAAATAATCATATATATAGACCTATATTATCAAGCAAGAAATTATATTTTCAATAATTTCATAATACATTTTCATAATTGTGATGAAACATTTTGTCAATTAATAATCAATTCTACATTGTTAAAGACGATCTGGCAACAAAGCGAAGCAAGAAAGAGATAGCGCTATCTTTTTGTTCAATGATAGACAAGGATAGCAATACCATTGCTAATCAAACACTGCCATTATAACGTGGACCTCACTATATACTAAGTGAACAGCTTTGTCAACTTACGGTTCCGTAGATTCCGTTTCGCCCAAAGCAGCATTATGTTTCATGTTTTTGCTTTTTGATTGCTCCGAGCGCGCAACACAATCGCTCACACTTGCGACGGGCTCATGATCACTGTTTGAATCAACTGAGTCACCAACTGCCAAGTCCAATTTTTCAGCCATCTTTATGCCTTGCCCGTATTATTCCCTGTAGAATGTATTTTTCAATTCAAATGTAAACAACAGTTGATTGTGAATGAAAAAATAAATCCTTAGAGAGTTTGATGAATTAACGAACGGAATTCTAGTGTATCATGTCAGCCCGACTTGACCTTAAAATATAATAATAGGTACAATTCAAAGTAAATACTCTACAGGGCGTCTGATAAGTCACTCTCAATTTTTATACAGCTATTATTTCTTTATTTATGAACCAATTAGGTTAGAACTACATTTGTTAGATAGAGCACTCCTTGAGGTTTTGTTCAATACCAATTTTCATTTGTTTCAGTTTAGAAATGCGCCCTCTCTTGACTGTGGAAGAACGTGCCAAAATAGCAGCTCATTATGAGGTCTGGGGATCTGTGGTGCGAGTACAAAGTTGATGGAGGGCTGAACGAGGGATGCATGCAACACTGGATGCAAAAACTGTTGAAAGTTGCCATTGCAAATTACTAACAACAGGAAGTGTCGCAGATACAAGACGATCAGGAAGACCATCAACGTCAAGGACAGCAGAGAATGTTGACGGAGTTCGTGAAATGTTCATGAGAAGCCCACAGAAATCACTGCATCAAGGATCTCGTGGCTTCCATGGTTTAAAACTGAGATCTTTCTTAAGAATCGTTGCAACAGAGTAACGTGAAAGACCACTTTCACGACATCCTTGATGCAATGATTTCTTATGGCTCCTCATGAACATTCTTGAACTCTGTCAACATTCTCTGCTGTCCTTGACGTTGATGGTCTTCCTGATCGTCTTGCACCTGCGACACTCCCTGTTGTTAGTAATTTGGAATGGCAATTTTTAACAGTTTTTGCATCCAGTGTTGCATAGACCCCTCGTTCAGGCCTACACCACCATTGTACTCGCAACGCAGATCCCCAAACCTTATAACGAGCTGCTATTTTGGCTCGTTCTTCCACAGTCAAGAGAGGGGGCATTTCTAAACTGAAACAAATGAAAATTGGTGTTAAACAAAACCTCAAGGAGTGCTCTATCTAACAAATGTAGTTCTAACCTAATTGGTTCAATTGTGTTTGGCCTCAGAAATGGGGAATATGAGTCTGCTATGGTAAAGCTGTTTGGCCTGATCCTGGACGGAAAGCTGTCGTGGAACAGTCATATAGAGGCTGTAGGCTGAGCAGGGTAGTCTTTCTATTGAGAGGGCTGAGACTGAAAGGTAGTGTTCCCATGCACTTCCTCAAACTTATGCTACTTTGCTTTTATCCTAGTGCATCCTGTTGTATCCGGTCTGGTTCTCTTGGGTGGAGATGCGAATATTTATTTATTTATTTTTACAAAAATCTAGGAGTGCAACAGGCATAACAGCCCAAACGCACTCATCAATACAGGAAATACATTACTAAAAATTATTACAAAAAAATAGATATATATAAATACTAGAGAAGTAATAAAAAAGAATGTTTAAAATGGTACATGTGAAAAACAGACAAGAAAAATAGTATAAAAGCTACTTTGAGAAAGAAGAGAGTAATGTTAAAGGTAAATGATAAAACTAATTTTGATTATTCAATAAGATCAATCATAACCACATAAAATAACAACATATAACCTACGTATTACATATGGTTCTAAGAGAAGTGATAAAAGAACTAGAGAAAAAGGGATCAAAAGGGAAGTGGAAAAAAATATGAAAAGTCAGTTAGTGGAAAAAGGGTGACCATGGAGAGAACAATGAAAAGGCCATTGTGAACCAGAGTAAATTAAGAACAACAGGTCTATATTACTCTTCAATTGAAGAATGGTGACATTTTTCTCTTGAAGCTCCATTTAGACAAGGAGAAGAGATCCACCTGACCATCACAGCAGAGGAATGTACGAGGAATACGATTCATTGGTGAGTAATAATGACCAACCGTGTTACATCTACAGATTGAGAACTCTTGCCGATTACGATTATTGAAGACAGGAACCTTAAAATTCAGCCTTGCCAACAGATTAGGACTGCTCACGGAACCGTTCACAAGACCATAGAGGAATAAACAAGAAAGTACCTTCCGTCTGGATGCCAAAGTCTCAAAGCCGAACATGCTGCGCAACACACCAGTTGGAAACCCCAAAGGACAAGGACGATTCAGTTTTCTACAAAATAACAATCTCAAAAATTTATTCTGAACAATTTCAATCTCATGTATCAGACCCACCTGATGGGGATCCCAAACCACCGCGCATATTCAAGCAAGCTCCGAACAAGGCTAGGAAAGAGAGCCATCAAGCCTTCAACATCTCTAAACCCAGCCGTAGATCTCATGATGAAACCCAGCATCCTATTAGCCCTACCAACCAAAGAATGGACATGGGGAGCAAAACTCAGAGAAGAATCAAACAATACACCCAGATCCTTGAAACTATCGACTCTAGAGAGTTGAAAGCTGTTAATTCTGTAATTAAAAATAGGATAATTCAGCTTACGAGTGAAGACCATAAATTTACATTTGCCAACATTGAGATCGAGGCCGTTATCCGTGCACCACCCCGAGACAAAATCCAGGTCACTTTGCAGCAGAACAGAATCATTATGGCAATCAATCCTCCTGTAGATCTTCAAGTCATCAGCAAACATCAAACAATTGGATTGCAACAGGCAGCCAGGTAGGTCATTAATAAACATTAAGAACAACAAAGGACCCAAATTACTACCCTGAGGCACACCAGAGGAACTGACATAAGTGCTAGATTTCAAATTCAAGACAGAAACATAATTAAGACGATCACTCAGGTAGTCAGAAAAGAAACTAACAAGCCGAGGCACCAAACCAAAACTAGATAATTTACAAACAAGCCGCTTATGACTGATTCTATCAAAAGCCTTGGAAAAGTCAGTGTATACTACATCCACTCTACCCCCAACATCAAGCGCCTCTGAAACATCAGCCGTGAACTCAAGCAAGTTAGTTGTGGTTGAGCGACCCCTCAGGAAACCATGCTGACTATTGGATAAAAAGGGACTAATATGACAAATCACACAATCATAAAGCACTCTCTCAAATACCTTAGCAAAAGGTGACAATTGAGTTATTGGGCGGAAGTTGGATATGTCATTCCTTCTTCCAGACTTAAATATGGGAATAACCTTACCAATTTTCCATCTGGTGGGGAACACTGAAGACCTCAAGGACAGATCAAAGATGAACTTCATGGGAGGACCAGTATTTCAGCACAACCCTTTACAATAAATGGAGGAACATTGTCAGGGCCACAGCCAGAACTAGGTCTCAGATTACCTATTGCTGCCAATATTGTACTCAGGTCAATAGAACCAATTGAAAGGGAAGGGATATTAATTCCAGGATTGATGTTGCCATCGTCGACATCAGCCAAGTGTGTGTCATCAGAAAAAACTGAAGAAAAATATTGAGCGAAGCCATCCGGCAAATCATGCAAACCAAAAACCTGGTCACCCAAATGCATACCTTCATGAGTAGAGCCATTAGCTCTCCTTGAGTTGACAAAACCCCAAAAGCTCTTGACATCACTTTTGATACCTGACTCCACCCTGGATATATAGTTACTATATTGCCGAGCAATCAACTGCTTGACCCGAGTTCTCAAGCTTTTAAATTGTTCCAAGTGGTATAAAGAGAAACTCTTCTTTTTCGCACACCTATCCTTCCTTTTCATTAATCCAATTATTTCAGCATTAAACCATGGTGGATATTTAGTGCCTCCGGGCCTGACCCTCCTCTTTGGCACACAATTATCAAAGCACTCATAGATGAAGTTGTAAAATATATCAACAGCTTCATCCACACTAGAAGAATTATAAATAAGTTCCCAATGACAATCTCTCAACTGAGTATAAAGCATGAGATAGTCCGCCCTCCTGAAGTCATACAGTTCAATACAATTCGAACGGGAATTAGGAAATGTGGACAACATCTGAACTGTAATGACAAGCGATGGATGGTGAGCATCCTCTGGAACCAGGAAATAATCACAACGCTTGACATTAATGTCAATGCTGGAAAAGACCAAGTCCAAGATACGATTATTACAATTAAGAACTGTATTACAGAGAGCCAGCTCATAAAAGTTAACGAAAGAGGCCAATCTTCTGGCAGAAGGAGAGCCCAGCTCCAAACAATACCTATCATTGGTAATTTCAGGTAAGTTAAAATCCCCCAAAAAGATCAACTTATCACCAATAGCTGCATAACAAGATTCCAGGTGACTCAAATAGGTATCGAAGTACTGAAAGCTAGAAGAGCAAGGAATGTAAACAGCGATTACTGTATGGCTAACACCCTCAAAGTTGATATTAACACCAAGACTCTCGTACGGATCAAGAGTTAAACAGGGACATAGATTAGAGCGAACCCTACGATTAACAGCAATCAGGACCCCACCACCCATACCTTGAGGCCTATCTCTCCGATAAATAATATAGGAGTCGGTGAACAACTCACTGTCCATGATTCCATTACACAACCACGTCTCAGTGATAACAATAACATCATAATCAGAAGCCAGGAGTGAAGTCAGAAATGAGTGTGTCTTTGTTCTCAAACCTCTAACATTTTGATAGTATATTGATATTGATTTATGCTGCTCATTCACTCTCTCCATGACAGTAACAATTTTTAATAAATAGAAGAAAAACAAATAGAATGATTGGATGGTAATAGTACTATTAAAATTGAAAGTACAAATTAAAATAGAATAAAAACAGTTAAGATATGGAATAAGATGAACGGATAAACCCATTCCGCACTCATCACCGATAATTAAGTAAACAAAACTAAACTCAATCTAGACAAAACAACCAAAAATGAATTCCAAGATAAACATAGAAGGAATGGATGAGAAAAAAAAACAAAATAAAGCAAGGGTTTGCTGACCCAAAATTAAATAACTTGATAGATAGAAACTCTGTGATAACTAAGTACCCTAAACCATGTACACTCTCTCATTCTCCTTTCCTCGCTCACTCACACACACACACACACACACACACACACACACACACACACACACACACACACACACACACACAAACTCACAACCAGACATAGCCAGCGCTCAATAGAAAAATATTTAAATCATGCAGAATTCAACAAAATAAAAAAGACAAGAATTTCAGTATTTAATTATTCATTGTTAATGCAGAAGATGAAGGAAGAGGCAATAGTTATAAACAAAATTGTAAAGCGAGAAACGAGATAAAACTTATAGGAGTCAAAACAAGCCAGTCAAGATAACACTGAATGAAATGATAGAGATAGTGATTGTACGCAATTACGAGTTCAGCTATTCAACAAGTGCATAATAGTGGTGTTAATTCATTCAATGCACGAAACAAACTAATTTATAAAAATCATTCACCTGCAACTGCATATTCACTCTCATAAGCATGGAAAGACATTAATGAAGAGATCCACTAAATATGCACATAATATGAATAACGAGATATATAAAAACTACTGAACAATAAGAATAATCATTCAAAATAATTCACTCAATGCACGAAATCAAACCGATTGTTTAAACCATTCAACTTCAACTGCATGTTCACTCCTATAAGCATAGAAAAAAATTAATGAGGGGATCCCACTAAATATGTGCATAAAATAGGCTAAATTATATAAGATATATAAAAACTAATAAATAACGAGAACTTTCATTCAAAATAATTCATTAATGCATGAAATCAAACTGATTGTTAAACCATTTACCAGCAGCAGAATATTAACTCTCATAAGCAAAGAAATAATATAAAAAAGGGAGCCTATAAAAATGAAACATGATAAATACTATTATGAGATATTAAAACAAATAATAATAAGAACATTCATTCCATGCATGACATCAAACAGATTGTTAAAGCCAAGTTGCATATTTACCTGCTAGCAGTTGCATATTTACTTTCATAACCAAATAAAGAATATTAATTATTAAAAGAGACAGCCCATTAAATATGCATGCACACAATATAAAAACAAGAAATAAATAAAAAACTGATAAACAATAATAAGAATACTCAATCAAAATAGTTCACTCAAAGCACGAGATCAAACTGATTGATCATTTTTAAGTTTATTCAATTAGAATAACCAATTATTGCGAAGTGTCAGCAAATCGAGAAAAGGGCAGCAAATCGTCGTCCGATTGAATCACAGATACAGGTCCACCGTCCACAACTCTTGCCTTGATTCTTCCAGCTCGATCCACCCACAGGTATTTGATTTTAGCGGCTTTCACCAGCTGTCTGGCCTTCCCGAACAGGACTCTACGCTTTGCCGTTAACGATGCGTTGATGAATATGTGATTGGCTCCAGTCAGACCAATATCACGTGTAGTTAGAACTCCCTTATCCTTCTTCAACTGAATGAAGTCCTCCGCATCCTCCCTCCTCGTGAACTTTACTATTATCCCAGGTGTAGCTTGATTGTTGCGCTTTTTCAGTCGATGACAACAGCTGACTGCCTCGTAGCCCTTTTTAAATTTAATTGCTTTCCCTACATCCTGGAATAGCTTTTGCAAATTTTCATTTCTCGCCTCGGGAACACCGTGTATTTCGATACATTCTCTACGCGAATATTGTTCCAAATCATCAAATTCACTACTGAGTTTAATCACTTTATGCTTCAATTCTATATTTTCGGAACGGAGACACTTGATAGTTTCATTCTGACTAGCGATAGTCTTCTGCAATTCTTTCAGGAGCTCATTATTACTAGCAAGATTAGCACTAATAGGAAGCAAGGAGTTTGAGATTTTTTCGTCCATTTGAACAATAAACTCTTTCAAACAGTCTGAGATCAACACTTTGACTCGATCCAAAGTCAGCGGTTCAGTCACGAAAGCATCAGTGTAATCAAATGAATCGACATTACTCACCGAAATATCACCTTCCGTCAATGAGCGATTAAGTCTCTTCATTTTAAGGCATTTACTACACGACCACGGCTTACCAGCGATATGTTGCAGTTCAACAGCGGTGAGATTTACACACTTAGCATGGTACATGTCCTTACATTGACCACATTTGATTTTATCCTTCTCGGTCCTCGCAAGGACTAAGGAGCAAATCCCGCATGCACTCATACCGTCTACCAGTGGAAGAAGTAGTTACAACGAAGAAATAGTCACTTTAACAAATTATATTTGAGTACGGAATTAGGTTAGATTTACTAGAACAACATTGAACGAGTGAAAGACGACAGGCACAAATTGAGAGATAACGAGAGCAAAACAAAATTTGTCCGTTCTTCACAAAGTCCGTAGACTAGACTGACTATTGGACGAGAGCTGCGCATGCAGAAGAAAGTCTTGCGGGCCATCTTTTGAGGGTGAAAGTCAAGCTCATATAGTCGTCCACTCTTTGTTAAAGAGAGGATACTTGTAGGCTGGTATTATTTTGCTCTCTATATGTTTCATGATCTTTACACATTTTGCTGTCACGGTATATCCTTATAAGAAATGAAATGACAAAGAATGATACATGCTAACTTTCCTTGTAATTGCAGAGTTGCCTTACCGTATTGTAAAAATGATTATGAAATTAGAGAATATAATTTATATTTTCAAAAAACATGAGGTAAGCTTAATTTAAAAGAATACTTACAAGAATACAAGCGCGCAGCTAGTTGAAAAATAGTAACCAACTTGGTAGGAAAAAATAATTCATAGTGATTTTTGAGTCATAAGCTATAACCTAAAACAAAATTGAAATGACAACAATAGGCTCAGTAAGCTTTGGTCAGTTTAGCAATGATTAAAACTTTGTTCAATAATTTATTCAATGAGAATTCATTGTTATTATAATAAAATGTGCTTAAAAGTAACATTAGCTTTGGATAATATCATTGTAGCTAATGTTACTAATTACGGCACATTTTTGTAATTTGTATCTTAACTTTTTTTGAAGATATCGACTCAATTTTTTTCAATGAAAAAACAAAAAAATATATGTGTTGGTAGCTAAATAACAATATTAGTTTAAATCTATGAGATTTAATATCAAAATAAGAAAGATATTGAATTTTTCCTAACCTATAATGTTTTATTGTTTTTACCAGCACCATAGAATAAATTGTAGAGTTATAGAGTTATTGCTCTATGCATATGATCACAATAAGGCACTTGACACTGTAGAGCGACCCAGCAAACAGCAATGGCGCATGCGCTTTGTATTTAATTGTAGTACAATGCGCTACCTCATCAACTCTTTCATGAGCTGTCTCATGGTCTCATAGATACAGCACGAATTCGAGCGAGACTACTACTACACCTCAGAATTTTGCAATCATTCGTTAATTCTGCATTCCTTTTAAACTGATGCTCTAATGTGTGTATATGGCATTCCTATTGCATTCTCTCCTAAATGAATGAGTCTTCCACAATTTGAATAGGCTAATAATTATCATTGTACCTGATAAACTGAAAATTTCAGTCAAAAAATAACTGATAATTCAGAATAAAAGAACAGTCTCCAGTCTACAACTAAAATATATGTTGATTCATTTTTATTTTGATGTATTGTAATCTTTTAAACCCGTTAATTTGAGTTATACAGAATTCCTGAAAGTTAAGCAAAATATTCCTTTTACGATTAAAATTCAACTGGCTGTTGTGCAACCGAAACTAACACTTTGGAAGCAACAGAATTTGAATCTGAATTTCATTTCATCTTGCAATCTTCAATTTCGTATTTGTATTTTACGTTTCGTATATTATTGAACATCAATTTGTAGTGTTAATGAAGTATTTATAGCATATTATTAGTGAAGTACGGTATTATTTCCATACGGTACGTCCACAAAGTTAATATGATTCTTTACACTTCCATAATTTCTTAGTTATTTTGTAATCCATAAGAAAACTGTAAGTTATACAACTCACAATTATTAAAAAATAATAAACAAAAGCTATAACATTATAGAACTTCATTATTCAATAATTAATGGAGCTTTACAATAAGATTTTAAATAGTCTAGTATATGTTTTGATGTTTATTTTTACTGTGTTTATTTTCCAATTTGGCGTAACACATATCAAGCTGTGTCATGTGTAATTGATAACAAATTTCCTTATTCCTTTTTCTTCATCAAAGACCAGTGAACTGAATAGATGGCATCATGAATTTACTTTTAAGATGGCAGGTCAGGCTATGTTGTCCTTTGTGTGCATTGAAATATTCACTCATGGTGTAGAATGGGTTATTCTTCAGCCACGTCACTATTTTAATTTTGAAGTCACTTCCTCACAGATTCCTCACATTGACAGGTTGGTCGTTGAACAAGCAAGGGGCAAAAAATGGGGAAACAGTCTTTCTTCTTACTAGTTCTGCAGCATGGAATATCCATTGCAAACCTCCTCCTTGTATTATAACCGTGAAGATCCGATCTAAGGACTTGACTGCTCTTGATGTACTTGATATGCAACAAACTGAAGAGTATGTACTGGTTGTAGATCGTGAGGATGCCCAGTTGCACAAAGATGGGTCGACAGTGCTCACGATACCCCACTGATGTGATTACTCGAAGTGCCTTCTTCTGGAGCATCAGCACACTCTTGCAGCCCGCCGCATATCCCCACAGTAAAAGTC
This sequence comes from Nilaparvata lugens, assembly GCF_014356525.2. Lineage (NCBI taxonomy): Eukaryota > Metazoa > Arthropoda > Insecta > Hemiptera > Delphacidae > Nilaparvata > Nilaparvata lugens. The sequence goes on along the minus strand of NC_052514.1, from coordinate 508,384 downwards.
CATAAAGAAGATGGGAATGGAAAAGAGCATGATAGACCATGATCAAGTCCTTCCGGCTGAGAAGGGTCCTCAGTCTGCGCAAAAGATAGACCACCCGCACCAGCCTGGAACAAACTCCCTCGATGTGACCCGCCCATGATAACCTTGAGTCAATGATGAAACCCAGGAGCTCCACATTAGCCTGGTGGGCAGAGTCAGCGAGGCTACGGAGTCCACAGACCAGTTGTTGGGTCTTTCCCTCATTTAAACAGAGTCTATTTTCAGCAAACCACTGTTTGGCACTGCTAAAAACTCTGTGTGTGTGTAATTCTGTCTGTCCTACCGTCTGCCCCCTTGAGTAGATTGTGGTGTCATCTGTGAACATAAGGACAGGTCCAATGAGTTCAAAGTCATTGATCGCGACCAGGAAGAGTAGAGGGCCCATCACTGATACCTGGGGCACGCCATGATCCACCCTTATGGGCTGGGAGCAGTGGCGGATCTACGGGGGGGGCTTTCGGGCTCAAGCCCCCCCCAAAACGGCTAAATTTTTTTTTTTAAGAATGTAAATTTTATATAAATATAATTAGTTTGAAGCTGGTAAAGTATATTCATTGGCAAGAATGACCTAATTCCACTACTACGTCTTCAATTGTATGATATCTGTTAACGTTTTAATACTTTGTATAATATCTTAGTTACATTTACATTGCCTGCCCGCTCCGTTTATCTGGTTTCATTGAAACAAACGCGCACTATAGAGGACGCACATACAGTGACTTAGCGGTTTCCCCTAGAGGCGTCGGCGCTGGTTCCCCCCCCCCCCTCCTTGGAACAACCGGTTTCCTTCTTCGATCACCTACCCAAGCTTATTGTCACTCCTCGCAATCATTGTTACTCGCTTAGTCAGTCCGTAAGCTGTTTCGTGATTGCTAATATTATCTTTGTTTTCTTTGTGAAAAGTACTTGTCGAACGTTTTTATTAGGTGTGAAGTTAAAATAAACGTGTTATTGTTTGTGTTGTGGAAATGTCTAAACGTAAACAGACAAATATTTCCTGCTTTTTCAAGAACCCGAAGAAGAGTAAAAGTGAAAACGTTCACATGCAAAATGGCGCCGAAACTGGTTCATCGACAATTCGAGCGTCACCTCAGACGGAACATACTGACCCAGGCCAGTTACTTCAGCCTCTGGAAAGCAGACCCATTTACTCTCATTCGGAGAAATATGACATTGCTAATTATGTTGGAAAATCCAATATAATTGATGAGGAAATTTATAATGTTTTAACAAAACCTTGGGTTCCAAGTAACTCCTATGTTTTTCCTACTAATGTAGAATCCGGACAAATCAGAAAATTTAATTTAAAATGGTTGAGTGACAATCCATGGTTGTATAGTAAGCAAGAAGAAGGTGTCTACTGTCGCGTCTGCGTTATTTTTGGGCCCAAAGAGGCTGGCATGAAAAATAAAACACCTCTAGGGAATTTAGTAGTGAAACCTCTTAAAAAGTATAAACATGCCATGAATTGTTTAGAGATCATAATAAAAATGAGTACCACAAACTATCGCTTTTAAAAAGTACTGAGTTTTTGAAAGGTACGAAAACCCAGAAAACAAAGTTGATGTTTTATTGTACTCAAAAATAATTAAAGGATAAATGAAATAGAAAACGCTTGGTTCCAATTGTTAAGACCATTATTTTGTGTGGAATGAAAATATTGCTTTGCGGGTCATCGTGATGATGGCACTCTGGACTTACAAGAAAAAGGGTAGGAAGAAGGATAGGACTTTGGAGTCCTATCATCCTTCCCTCCAGTTGGATCTTTTTTTTTTGTTTTTTATCATCAGTCCTTGATCGAGTAATTACTGCGTATGCTTTTCACAGGTAATTGAAAAGTTTGCTCAAAAGCACACAAGGCGTTTACAGTTCCTGTACAGCGCAGCGGATGAATGACAGTATTAATCTCTCACCCATCACTCTCATCTCCAACAAAAGTTCCAACTGTGTCCCCATCATTATTTATTCATCTCCAGGCAGTAGAACTATTTCGAAATATTAAATGTACTATGTACTTAAAATAAATCCTTTTCATATTTTTAATCTGTCTTTTATTAACTTTAATGTATTTCATTATTAAATAAATAAACAAAACATCCTGAAAACTTTTACTGTGAAACACACGTTTTTACTCCATAAAACTTCAACAATTAACTTCATTAAATGTAAGCCCTTTCACAAAATTTTCCCCTGTTCAGCCCCCCCCAAAATAAAATTCTAGATCCGCCACTGGCTGGGAGAAAGCACCACCAATGGACACAACTTGTTTCCTTCCGGCTAAGTAGGAGATGAGTGTCACCAAGACATTACCACACAGTCCAAAACTCTCAAGCTTCTTCAGAAGGATCCCATGAGGTACACAATCAAAAGCCTTGCTTAGATCTGCTAGGACCAGATATAAGGTACAAAGTACAAAGTACCTAAGATGAATAAAACTGGATTTAGGATAGAATTATTGAATAAATGATAAATTAATTTTTGCAAAAGAGAATTAGGCTACTTATTTATTATTTCAAATTGCTTATTTAATATGCATGAAAACCCAACCATCACCAATAAGAATCTAAACACCATAGTACCCTACCTATTTGGAGATTTTTTATCATAAATTAAACTAAAAACAACTAGTTTTGATGCTTAAATTATTTTAAAGTTTTAAATATAGCAGTGATAGTATTATTATACGTCACCTTGTGAATAATTAACAATCCACTTAACCTCAAATATTAGCGATTTATTAAATAAATCATATTGTCAAATTCACCACATTGTCAAATATTAGACTATCGGTAAAAGTTTGGGCAATCAGTGTCACTGTCAGTGGCTTTTCATGGTACTACGACTAAATATGCGCGGTTTCTGAATACAAAGCGCATGCGCTGTTGCTGTTTGCTGGGTCACTCTACAGTGTCAAGTGGTCTTGACTAGTGCTGCTACCAAGCGGTCAGCATTGAAAGTACATGCTCTGCTGTCTAGATCTTCAACGAGCACTAGCTTGATTTCTTTGATGCTTGTGTCTGTCAGGTGTCAGTATGTTGACAGTTGAAAACTTTGCTAGTAGAGAGTGGATTTTCTGTGCTTTTTTTTGTAATATTTAAATAAATTAATAACTAACTTTCTTCGTGTGAATTAAACTACAACCCAATACGAAGCTAAATTTACTTCAATTTTGGCAGCTAATTATAGGAACACCGTAAGTGATAATTAGTCTTTTTTGCGATAACCTCAAAGTTGTAGATTTGATATTTTGCCATTCCCAATTTTGGAATAGATTAAGTTATATTTGTTTTTCAGCGTAATTTGATTTTCATTATTTTGAATTAGGGCCATAACTAGTAAGATACCTATGCAGTTGTTTAATAATGTTGATGAATATTCAAAGTCAATAAATTTATCTAGGGTTTATGCTGGATTATTGACGACCGTATGCATATCGTCCGTATTTTATTATTAAATCTCTATTATCTGCAAATATAACAATCGGTCCTATAAGCTATCCCATAAAGCTAATTCAGCTAATAATAGTCCATCTAGAATAGTCTGCAGACTATTCATCCTTCTTACGGCAGATTATCTGCCCTTCATACAGCAAAACAAAAGTTCCACATTTCCTAAATATATTATTTAAGCCGTCAATGGGCCTAACGACTATCATAATTCAGCCGGGGCCGACAATAGACGTTCCCATATTAGATACACTTTTGAGATATTACCAATTTATATTCGGTTGGGAGCTTAGTCATAGATTTCAATGACTGAAGCCGATAGTTTTGGTTAAATTTGTCAGAGTTCTGTTGATTGTAAAATAAATAAGGACGTGTTGGGAGTTTACTTGACCCAATTAATGTGCTGTAGTAGGTGATGCGAGGTTGGGTTGTTTTCAATAATTATTGAATTTAATATTTCGGCTGATATTTAACAAGTTTTACTATTTTTAAAGCTATTTCCACAGATTTATAGATTTTTCAGCAACAATTTTTGGTCGAATTTTTGAGATTTCTATTACTGCGTTTTTGAATGTACTACGTAAGTGTGGAAAATATCAAATTAGGGGTGAGTCTCAAACCCAAAACCGCTCTTCACCTATGTTCGTTTTCATTCATTTCAAATTTGACCAGTTTGTGTTGAAGCCAGTCGACTTGTTGAATGTTGTCGGATGAATGGATGAATTTATTCGTTATTTATTGATTTAATTTGATCAATTACAGTATATCTACAATTATTTGCGTGCTAAAATGTGCTGACTAGTATAGTTTAGGTTGGTGTTAGATATATTAACTTTGATATTAAATTAGAATCGGTGACTGAACGTTTAAGAGCACTCATTGTTCAAGGTAAGATTATTTTGTAATATTTGTTTCCCATTGCAATTTCTATCATTTCATCTCCCTTCATGTAGGCCTACTTGTGCTGTTATTTTTTTGTGTTTGAAATGATTTCTTCAGTTATAAGCCGTAACTCAACTCAATTATATCTTACTCAAATAACGTTTGCCCTTATTATTTGACATTAAATTACAATTAATTTCCTCTAATACACAAAAAGCATTTCTCTTAAGTTTTAGTACATCTATCGCCTTCTTCAGTCTTAGGTCTTGAGTTTATTTATTTTCTTATTGGAATTTAAAATAATGATAGCATAGGGGCATCCATATTTGATTTTTGACTCTGGTTGTCCTTAGAGATGTGTCGTTCGGTCAAGACCCGTTCAAATTGAACGGGTCATGAAGGTGAACGAGTGATCCGGATCACATTTATTCAAAAGACTCGTTCATCAACTGGGGTAAGCTCGTGGTTTTACACATCTACTGTGGTGGACTTTTTTTTGCTTCTTTATAAGATAGCTATATAAAATTTAACGGGTCGCGGCTGTGAAGGAGAACGATTGAGCCGAATCAGTAAAGTGATCCGAACTTTCCATCTCTAGGGCCCGGTTGCACAGCAGCCGGTTAAATTTTAACCGTGATTAGTTCCACGAGAACCAATCAGAGAAGCCGTCTTATCAAGAAGGCCTTCTCTGATTGGTTCTCGTGAAATTAATCACGGTTAAAATTCAACCGGCTGTTGTGCAACCGGCACTAGCTTATTGATAAAAAGCAGGGCTACGTGACTTCTGTCTTGTCAGCAGTGGTTGTGGTAGGGGTTACAACTTGAGTTGTTTTCCGTATTGAATTGAATATTTCCCCTGATATAAACCAATTTAATTAGTTTGTATGCTGTTTTGTGGGTTTCAAAGATTTTCTAGCTATAATTTATGGTTTAATTGAAGTGATTTCTGTAATTGAGTTTCTGAATAGTTTTGCATTGATAGGCCCGGGCCCGGTTGCACAAGAGCCTTCAAATTCTCGGGAACCAATGAGAGAAGGCGATTTCTCTTTCATTGAAAAGACGGCTTCTGATTGGTTCCCCTGGAATAGATAGTCTTGTCATTATTCGACATGTTGGCTGCTGGTTTGTGTTGAAGCTGGTCTTTTGTGGTAACTTGTGCTCATTTTAGTCTAATTTATCAATCAAATTCTCAATCCATTTCTAGAATATTGTGAAATGTGATTCTATTCTAAAGTTTATCGGTTGTGAAATGTGATTTGTAACTATTGTGCTCATAATAAGTTCATGGTATTTGGAACCGACTTTATACGAACTTAGCATAGCAGAATAAATTTTGATATCAGACAAGGTGAGATCGGATTATACTAGAATATTATTTTTCACTTTTTATCTATTAGTTCATCCCGTAATTCAAATTTAAATTATCTAAATATCCATAATAAAGTTTAGGTTAATTTCCAGAAGTGCTATAGATTACAGGTTTTTGCTTGCCATCATAGACTGTTATAAGTTAGAGTTTATTTCTTTTTCCTACAGTTACGTTGAAAAGTGGCCATTGCTGCACTGATTACAGAACGCAAAGAATCACTTTTCCGCTCTAGTGCGGGAAAAATTTTTCTGCACTCCAGATTTGCAACATGGCAACACAAAATACTTAGTAGGTTATATGGAGCAACAGTGCAGCAAAATCAAAATGAAGTTGGTAACAGTGACTGGGCTGAAGACGAAATGAAGACGAAGAAGGAGATAGATAGATTGATAGATAGGCTGCCTTTATTTCAACCTGGAGGGCGAAGTTAGGGTGCAGCCGGCCCTCTCTCCCACTCAACCCTCCTATACAATTCTAATGTATCTACATCACAACATGAGGAAATAATATTTCGAATAGAACAATAGGTAATATAATAAAAAGTATAAATCAATATTTGAAAAAAAAAACAATTTCATTCAATTTAGTAGAATATATTTTAGACTGAGAAAAAAAGAAAAAATAATAAAAAAGTTAGAAAATAGAGTTATAGAAAGCTTTTTAAGCAAGAAACAATGAAATTTCACGCAAACACACACCTTTCACACACGCACACACACCACGCACACACACACACCTTCTCATCCTATGTCCCGATCGCCCTCCCTCAGCCACGCCAAAGAAGAAGAAGAAGAAAGAAGAAGAAGAAGAAGAAGAAGATGGAGAAGAAGAAGAAGAAGAAGAAGAAGGAGAAGAAGAAGAAGAAAAAATCACAAACTGTCAACATTGGTAAAACGGGAAGAATTGATATTATTTTTTCCTACAGTTACGTTGAAAAGTGGCCATTGCTGCACTGATTACAGAACGCAAAGAATCACTTTTCCGCTCTACTGCGGGAAAAATTTTTCTGCACTCCAGATTTGCAACATGGCAACGCAAAATACTTAGTAGGTTATATGGAGCAACAGTGCAGCAAAATCAAAATGAAGTTGGTAACAGTGACTGGGCTGCTATAGTGAGCAGAGGTGCAACGAAGCACAACGCGCTAATTATTACTATTATATATTATTATATCGAGGACAGCAACAGCACAGTGCCACCACAGCACACACCACACAGCCGCCTCGCCATTCAAACACTACTAAGTTATTTGATGGATTTCAGGCAATTTTACCCATAATTACCCACTTTTCATATTCAATGGTAACTGTAGGAAAAACTTAATGTGAAATACGTGCGCAAAGTTCCTCTGCTGCACTCAAGAAACCATTCCGCCCTCGCCTACGGCTCGGGCGTAAACGTTTCTTTCGGTGCAGCAAACTGTCACTTTGCGCACTAGTTGCACAAATAACTATTCTCGTTAATTATTAATCTTTCATGATTAACTACTGTTAGATGTATTCAGTTAGTTGAACACATATAAGCTTCTATTTGAATACTATTGAATTGTTGTGAATTGTATTGAACGTGGCTTTCTTATTTCTTTCCAATTTTATTTATTACTTGGTTTACCTAATGGTTAGAGCGATACCTAACCTCGGCAGAGCGATAGCTAACAGACGTCTCTGCAACGAAATTGGCCTGTTAAATAGTGAAGTCCGCGCTGTTAACTATGGGTGGCGTTATTTGTCGACTCTGCAACCGGGCATTAGTGTGGGGAAACACTTAAAAAGTTTCCAACAAAATGTTCCCTCTCTACAAGTGGACGCCGACTGCTGCGCTCTCTTGGCGAGAAAATTGACAAATTTTGTTGCAATTTATTCATTTCCTTATTCATACAATACATTATCAGAATGATAGGGAGAGGAAAAATCTGGTGTGGCGCACTCACACAAACTTTCCTTGCCGTTATGAAAATTGATCACCTGACGCTACGGTAGTGTTCCCGCGCATCTCAAGTCTACTATTCAAAGATTAGAGCCAGCTGGTGACAGGGTAATAACGCTGGAGACACACGAGGTCTGCTGTATCTTCATAGTGAATCATTTAATGGAATCAACAGTTGCCAATAGTTTGCAATTATTGGATAATCACATTTTTTCGATTTTCGAGTTTATTTTTAATTTAAGGTGAAAATGTTAGCCTACTGAACATTAATTGAAGAGATTCTCATGCTCAATCTATTCCACTCGAAATTTTTTGTTTAAATTGTATCTGAAGCTTGATAATTAAGAATCTAAAATCAAACTTTGCATAGATGGGGCGGAACTCCTGAAATTTTTACAGATATGGGACTTGTGGCAGTTGATAGAGCTTATCGATGACTATTTCAGGTATAACTTCAAAATCGTTGGAGCCGTTTTCGAGAAAATCGCGAAAACCACTGTTTTTGACAACATTTTTGCCATTTTAGCCGCCATCTTGAATCGCATTCGATCGAAATTGTCCGTGCCGGATCCTTATATTGTAAGGACCTTACGTTCCAAATTTCAAGTCATTCCTTTAATTGGGAGATGAGATATCGTGTACACAGACGCACATACACTCATATACACACACACACACACACACACACACACACACACACACACACACCACACACACACATACAGACCAATACCCAAAAACCACTTTTTTGGACTCAGGGGACCTTGAAACGTATAGAAATTCAGAAATTGGGGTAGGCCCATCTTAATTTTTTTCGGAAAGCAATACTTTTCTTACCTATGGTAATAGGGCAAGGAAAGTAAAAATAAGGTAGCCTTGTGTTATTCCTCTCCCAAATTTAGATAACACATAGTCCGAAATAGGTTAGATCTTGTAGTTGTTCACTTCACTTGATTTGAGTTCTCTACAGATTTTTTTGTAGAAAACTATTTTCACTTTTTGTGTAGTTGAAAAGTTGATATTGTGGTAATCATTCATATTAAATAAAAATACTAAGAAATTGTCAAAAACCACCGATTTATTGATACTTAGGAAGACCGGTTCAGAGATTGACAATGGTGTAACAACCAAAACCGGTCTTTCTAACTATCAATAAATCTGTGGTTTTGACAATTTCTTAGTATTTTTATTTAATATGAAAACTATTTTGTTGACATATTTTGTGTTAGTGCAGCTTAATATTGCATATATGATTGATTGTGTAATGGGGACCTTAGGTTGTAGCATAGAATAAACAATCTAGATTGTTATAATTCTATGGTTTCAGTAGAACCATTTTATTGGAGATAATTTGATGATTTTAAATCAATATATTTGTGTTGCAGCTGGTGATTGAGATGAAGAACTTCAAGGCGATGAGAGTGGACAGCATAGGCAAAGATTTGGACAGGTTAAGGTGTGTTTTCGTAACGGGCAGACGACAGAATTCACTTTAAATTAACATTGGTTCTTATGGGAGTATTCACACATCGGCAGAAAGTTGAGCAGAAAAAAAGAACTGTTCAAATCAGAGACGAACTGTCGTTCATCTTGCCGTTCTTTATAAGGCCTATCAACACAATGCTATTTTGCTTCGACCGATCACTGCTCGTGAACCGTTTTGTCGAAAAAGAACAAATTTCGGGATTCTGTCAACAAGAACAGACAGCTTCGAATCACTTTTCTGCTCTGATCACGTGACACCGGCAGAATAATCTTTCTGTGGATCAGACGCCATGTTCTTTTTAACCTCAATCTTTAATTGTTGGATGGTTTGTTTTGATATTGGTTGTCAGATTTCGGACTGCTACTATTATACTGTGAAATTGATTTGCAGTGGAAAATTGAGGTATAAAATATTTCTATTGGTTTCTTTATTCTTATAATTTTTACAAGAGAAATTGAAAATGGATTTACAACAGAAAGGCGTGAAATTTTCGAAGTTCAAAGTTTTGTACTTTCCAGACCTGCACAACGAATTACCTATTTGAAAAATAGAATATGGTTAGAAATTGCTGATGTAATAGAGGATTCAAGTAAGTACACTTAAATTTCTCATAATAAAGTAGGCTAGATTTACCATACACAATTATTTGATATAAATTTTATGAGTAGCCTACTAGCATGTTTACAATTTTTATTCAGGTAGCCCACTGTAGTAGGCCTTTAATAACCTAGTCTCTAGGCCTAAATTGCTATCTTTTTCATTTTTCAAGAGGTTAGAAGTTGACAAAAGTTTATTTATTTCTTTTTTTAATGTTTAATTTGTAGTATTTAATAATAATGTAAATCCTAGACTAGCTAGTTTGTGTATGGTAGAGAATTATCACAAGAAAGAGAGAAATCTAATCAACTAATTAGATTTAAACTCATTCAAGATTGATTGATTAGATTAACATTAAATAATCAGATTCAAAACATTATTCAACCAAGATAACATTTAGCATTTCATGCTAACAATCTTTTACACTTTCTGTAAGTTGGCCTAATCACAAAATACATTTTTTATAATGCAGCTAGTAGTTTTCACAAACAGATTTATTAAAAATAATATCATAATTTGACTTAGAAGTATTTCATTACATTCTAAATCCTAAACTTCCATTATCCTTGTTGCACCTCAAAATATTGTAAACCCATAGTTTATCAATATAATAACAAAACTAACCTGACTATTAGAACATTTACTTTGTCTTTGGTACCTATCTATGAATTAATCTTCTCTTAATTTATAATTCACAATCACTTGGAAACAATATTAAATAGATTGTTATAACTTGATCAGAGTCAGTGTAATTGAATATTGAAAGACTGCCATTGGAAAAATATAAAATAGGTACTATTTTTCTGGTTGACCATTGCTACCAAACTCATTTAAACTACAATAGTAATGTATTTGAAAAACTTATTCATGCTCTATTGATCGATATATTGCATGATGCCAGGTATATCAATGTGAATAGTATAAATTAAAACAGGAGACACACAACATAGATAGATTAAAACACTGAAAAACTTACATTATAATCGGAAATTTTTAAGGAACTGTGTCCCCTTCTCAACCGAGCAGAGAGTGTAATGTAAGTTTTTCAGTGTTTTTAATCTATCTATGTCGTGTTTCACCTGTTTTAATTTATATTATAAAACTTTAAAGTGTTTTCTGTTATGTGCTATGAATGTAAGTATATACTTATAGTATTTATATCTAATGTAAATAGTTTATTGAGGCCCAGTTCACTTCTAATTTATTCAAAGTCCAAACTATGTCTTATCATTGATGATTAACTTCACATTATCTCCAAAATGAATATGCTGAAAGATTATGTTTCTTTTTTCAGGTATCATTTACAAACAAAATATTGAAGAGAATGTGCTCAAAGGAAATGCATATGAATTCTTTTTTGTTGACCAGGATGGAACAATTCTTTGGAACCTATACTTAGAATAAGTTAGTTAGGTAAGATAAAATTCCACTCATTTTTTAAACTTTATATAGGCGATGTCATTTTATACAGTTTCCCATTTTTTAAAAAGGTTTATCCACTTCAATGTTTTATTATCGATTTGATGGTAGATATTCAAATAGTAAGATTTAACTATGGTACGTGACTAAAATAATAGAAAAACTGACTGAATTTTGAAATCATTAATAGATTACAGGAAATCTTAATATTTCGAAACTACCTGAAACCACATGAGATCAAGATGGACAGTTGAGAAGAGTGCTTAAAAAACAATGTATTCACTTATCATTCAGGGAATAGAGTTATTCATAATATTTGGGATTCCTTCCATAAAGAAATAATTTATGTAACATTATCTAATAATGTGATAACATTACATCAATAATTTGATGTTAAAATTGTTTGTAAAACACTCTTCTCAACTGTCCATCTTGATCTTGAGTGGATGATGACTTTATAAATGACCATACATTAGAACTATGAATAGATCACTTCAAAAATTCACCCAGCAAGTGCTGGTAGAAAACACTGAATAATAGCTTTTAATGACAGTCATTCCACCTTTTAAAATTTATGATTAAATTCATGGATGAATACCCACATTGTTCTGAGAGAGATTTATGTATTTGCAGTTTGGTATTCATTTTCAAATCACTTAGTTCTACTTATAATGTTGTAGATAATCATCATTTCAGATTAAGCAATTAATTTATTGATTATTTCCATTTGTTTCATTAAACTTGTTTCTCTAAATGTAGAACTAAAAATTACTTTATGCAGTACATTTTGGAATAGTTAAGTAAACCAAACGGTCGAGAAGTAGGCCTACTGACCACAGAAATAAATAAATAATTGTTCATGGTATCCAAAAATATATTGTTCACCAACAAGTTCTTTTGACCTAGGGGTACACTGATTAATCCCAATTCCTGCATGGAGATTTATTTATTCAATCATTCAGAATTACACAACTAACAGATTGATGCTAATAATAATTCAACTGAATGTTGGTTTATTGGAATTTCTCATATAATATTACTTTGTCATTATTGGAGGGTTCCTTCCCAAGAAATATAATTAAAAACTTATACAGATTACAATCAATTTCAGAATTCACTTTGCAAAGTTTTTTTTATAATGAATAATAAATTATCTATAACTTTTTGATTTCAGGCCTAGTGATGTACCAGCCAGAAGTAGAGGATGACAAAGAAAATCAACTATGGATAATATTCCATGGATATGATTCATGTATGATGTAGTAGCCTACAGAAGAAGAGATGGACTAATCTAAGAGATATATTCATTTTTTCAGTACATCTTGATGTGTTTATTTCATGTTATTCATAATAATATCTTCTTTTTCTGATCGCTCCTGCTAACTGCTTCAATTCAGGTAGTTTTGAAGAAAACAGCAAGTGACATGAAATTAATAAAATATGTTTTAATTGTTTATACTTGAGGGATTTTTAAAACTATATTTAACCCAAAAGCATCGAACTCTTATTAACAACTTTATTGGTTCTGTATGTCTTCTGCTTTTTTGGAACTAATAAAATTATTTAAAATGCTGACTGGCAAATGCTATAGGTAACACGTAGTTAAATAATAGACTTGATTGGATATAAAATAGGGTATCACAATTATTCTGTATTGTATTAAGAATTAAGTAATAGTACTTATTTACTGCATTGAAGGGGTAATAATTCTTTGAATATGAAAAATAACTTAAGCAAAAGTTGAAAATATGATGTTCCAAGCCACATCAAATATAATCACTTTCAATTCTACCTTCTAGGCTATATTTCCAAGGTTTTGATTAAAATTGATAAGCTTTTAGAACATTATAGTGAATAAGGAGTTTGAAAGGCTACTCTAATTCTAATTAATACCCTAATAAAGTATTAATTTTAATAGGGCAACTTTAATGGTTAATTGTAGAAAATAACTAGTAGGCCTACCCTAAAATATTCAAAATAAGCATGACCAGTTTCTAATTATGTCATTGTCAAGAGAGTCGTTATTGAAAATGTCGAAACTAATCATGTTTCATTTTGGAATATCACAAGGGTACTAGTTACCTTCTATAATTAATAAATATTCATCCATTTTAAAATAGGCTATGTGTTATTTAAAGTACCATAACAGAACTCGTTTATTAAAGCAAGATATAGTTATCTCAACAATAATTATTAGAATTAGTTCGCCTGTTTGAATACACTTTGTACATGTCATATGTGTTAATCTATAATAATAATAATTTCCAATATCGTATAGCTTTTACTGGTGAGGAGTCCCTAATTGAACATTGCCTAAGAAGGCATATTGATTTAGGCAGTCAATTGGCCTCACGATTCTTATACATGATTGTATATCAGCCGGGACCGTACCCATCTAATGATCAAAAAGGGGACTGCTAAAATAAAATTGCCTAAAAAACGTTTACAATATTGATATCCCTTGGTGTAGGTAATATATCCCATAGATTCCAAAAATGCCAAAATTAAAGCACTTATTTATTATTTATTTATTGATTTTTTTTTCGATAGAGCTTCAATAGGCCTTTGAAGTTGAATACGGTACTCATAGTAGGTAGGCCTACCTATAAACGATGTGATTCAAAGAACATGCATTGACTCTGAAGGCAATTGATTCTAGTTAATAAAATAATTATAATAATATCTTATTAATAATGGAATGCTTCTAGTTAATAAAATAATATCTTATTAATAATGAAATACAATCAGTTACTTCAAATAATTTACCCTTACAAATTTCAAGCATAGGAAATGAAAAGTTAACTCTTAGATTGACATGCCTATAAAGCATAGAATTTTGCATAATTATTGAAGTAACTAATAATTGTGGAGAAGTTATCTGAGTTTTAAAAAGCAATTAATTCACTTTATTGAATTAAATCTCCAATAATCATTTCAGAATTACCTTTTGGACAACCCAAAAAGTTCATTACCCATAACACATAAAGCAAAACTCATGTCAAAGAACTAGTTCTTTGAATGTTAGGCCGCGGCTCCACTGGCCGTAGTTGATCGCGCCGTAATTTTCGCGCGCTACACGCGACAGTTGGGTGGCTCCACGGGCAACAGAGAACGAACTGCAATCCGTAGCGCCGCCGTGGCTCACTAGCAGTAGAAGTCAGTCAGTGTGCCGGTAGACGTGACCAATGAACGATCATGCCGCACGTTAACATTCGTAATGTTGTACTCAGTGTACTTTTAGTTTAGAGACGACGCCGGTTACAGAAGAGAAAATGGTGGATTCATCCAATACTAAGCAACAGGATGTCTGAAGGCATGTTCCACACGTTGCATAGTAAGTTACAAAAGTATTCAGGCAAGTTTTTTGAATTTTATCTCATGTCTCAAAAATGCTTGCTACTTGGTCGGTAGTTGGCACTGGACTGAGACGCAACCAACGCTGCAGTCTACAGCTAGTGGCGCCAAGGTAGTGGCGGCAAAATGTAGCAGTAGAATAGGACGGGTTCTATTTGCGCGCGACACTACATTCTGTGGCGCGCCGTCAAATGTTTCACGCTGCAGACTGTCGCTAGTGAAGCCACCTCCTTTTGTTTCCTGCCTTCTCATTTCTCTGACTTAACAAACCGCACTTTGTAGCGCGATCAGCTACGGCCAGTGGAGCCGCGGCCTTACTGTTTCTGCCCGCCTGGGTGCGCTGCAATCGATTCTGCTTCTGCCCGTTACGAAAACACAGCTTTAGTGTTTCCATTTTTCATCATTTTCATCATTTTTCGATTCAAGTTCTGTGCCATTATGTTTTGGTGTTCACCATCAGAAAGTATTCATGAAGCCCAATTGAGGGCTGACTGCATTCTCAATTAAGTAAGACACATGTTGAATCCAAATACAGTAATTGAATTTCAGAGTAATTTGCAATTATACAGAGTGACACAGAATAACGGGAACTTTTAAAAACGCCATAAAACATTGGTGGTAAGGGCAAAATTGATTTTATTCAAACTAATGTAAAGTTCAATTTTTGCCATTTGAGAATTATTAATAACATCTATCACTTCTTGACAATTACTTCTTCAAGATGGCTTCCTCCTGAACGAATACACTCTTGAAATCTGTGTTGATGATTTCTCATTGATCGCTTCATCACGTCATCTGGGATATTGAGGATTCAATTTTGAATTATTTTTCCATTTAAAATTAATTCAAAATTATTGATGAAATTGTGAGCGAAATCCACTCTGCACGGCATTCAATGGCAACTATGCGAGTGAGTATTGTCATAGAGAAAAATAGCGTTAGTAGATATCCCATGGTATAGGGCGTTTATGTCGTAACTTTTACTGTTAACTCAAGCCGATTACTGTCGATTTTTACTGTTTTGTCCGGGTAAGAGTGTAACGCGGCACAGTATGAGAGACTACGAACGTCACACAGCTTCACGGGATAGAGCTATGTGGACTATGGGCTTGAGATAACAGTAAAAGTTGCGACATGAAGGGATATCTACCTATGCTATTGTTTAGTAACTGTGTAATCTCACGATTAGGTTGCGTTTCCTGGTCCCATGATCTGTCCACCTGCGATTTTCTGTTCGTGGAGCTATCTCAAATCAAATTAATGTTTTCACAACTTGGCCAATAACTGTGGTTGAATCATAACAGACAATTCAAAAAATGAAATTAACAATATCCCAGCTGAAATGTTGCAGCAATCGATCAGGAATCTCAACACAGATTTCAAGAGTGTATTCGTGCAGGAGGAAGCCATCTCAAAGAAGTAATTGTCAGAAAGTGATGGTTTTTAATAATTCTCAAATGGCAAGTCTTAAACTTTACATAAAATCATTTTGAATAAAATCATTTTTGCCCTTCCCACTAATGTTTTATGGCGTTTTTGAAAGTTCCCGTTATTCTGTGTCACCTGTATAATTGCAAATTACTCTGAAATTCAATTATTTGGATTCAACATATCTTACTTGATGTCTAATGTTTTATGGCGTTTTTAAAAGTTTCCGTTATTCTGTGTCACCTCTGTATTTTTCATTTTATCTTGGACAAAAATAAATCTCCTCTTGGGCTGGTGGCTGACCACTAATGACATGTGACATGTATGATAAATGAATAGTTGTGTAATTCTGAATGATTAAATGAATAAAAAATATATGTGCACACACATGTCTAAAATAAAATATATGTGTATACACATGTCTTCATACATTTTGTGTCATCACAGCAAAAGGCTTCAAACAAAAATTTTTGAGGTTTGGTATCTTTGATTTTTTTCTCATTTTTTTCCTTCACAGCTCTATTTGCCGTTAAATTATTTTTGTATCATTATAATTTGTAATTTCCTAGTGGTTGATTTAGGCTCAACTGACACTTACGCGACTCAGGTCGAGAAGAGACTCGACTCTAGTCGAGAGCATGTGTTTCCAAAATGGTGACACTCAGACCAGTCGATTCTAGTCTCCACGACGTCACCCATTTGAAAACACATGCTCTCCACTTCTAGAGTCGAGTCTCTTCTCCACCTGAGTCACGTAAGTGTGAGTTGAGCCAAGAGTGTGAGAATGGCACAGTATGAGAGACTACCAGCGTCATATAGCTTCACGAAAACTAACTAATAGGACTATAGACTTGAGACAACATTGAAAATTTCAATATAAACGCCGCCCTATAACAAGAGATTTATTTTTATGCTATCTTCATTCTATGCTGAAGCCCATTTGCAGGTTGCTGGTTTATTGACTTATCAACGATTATTTGATATTGTAAACATTTATTGAAGGATTTCATATCAAGTTTTTATACTGTTATCTTACCTCGATTCAAGACTTGATATTTTTAATACAGAATTGTACAGTAATATGTTGAAATTACAATTAAAAATTTGTTAATCATTCGTTAAATTTTAATGGTGATTAAATGTCACCAGAACCAATCGGAGATCCCTTCTCAGATTGATTCTCTTGACATTTAATCTTGATTAAAATATAAGAGGATTTAGTGCAACCGGACCTTAGAGTACTAGATCATGCAGTAGCTCTTTGTTTTCTAACTATAGTCTGTGCAACCCTTAGTTTACAGAACGGGGCTTTATGGCCAATGCTATTTCAATATAACAATAGGGGTACACTGTTGCCGTTTTTATGCTGATTCTATAAAAAAAAGGCATTTTCGTTCTTTCTCTTGCATAATTAGCTCTCAGGGTCTCTGAATTCTGTGAAATTTGGCAGCACTGTACTCCATAAGAGCAATGCTGCAGTCTAAAGGTGCGTACAGATGTACGCGCCGCGAACATGAGCAATTCACTTTTGATCAGCTGACTTCATATCTGTATTTTTTCGCCCAACTTGGATGTAATAAGCTGGTTTTCGTGCGTCATATGGAGGCCGAAAATGATTGTTTTCTGACCAGGCCGGTAAAAGTTTTACGGCCCCAGGGCTGTAAAATAACCTTGAAGTCAGCTGATTCTGATTTGATGTGAACGTGTTTACAAAATGGTTTATGAAACGGAATCAGTTTATGCTTCTAGAATTGAATAAGTATTCTGCAATAAGATACTATCATTTTATTTGGATGAATAAAATACAGATAAGATATATATTATAAACTATTCAAATTCGATTTTCAGAGTAGGATAGAACTTCTAACCTAAACTTCCGAAGTCAATGACAGCAAGCATTGTTGACGTTGACATTCAGATTGGCCAAATTTCAAGTGTGCTAAAACAGCTGATCAAAAAACTTCATTATTTGTGTTTATTATTCAAGAATCAAAACATTTATAATAATATCATCTTATTGTCATTTGGAAGAATAAAAAGTATAAACTCAACCTCTTACATAATTGAACATAATCTTTTAGGTTATTTAGACAAATCAGAATAAAAAATAAAAATACTTGGACAATTTCCTAATATTCAGATTACCTCAGATTTGCTAGAGCTATGACCTTCCTGTTTTGCTTTCGAAAGTGCCTAATAAACAATTATTCTCATATTTATATTGTTTATTTTTCTGTGTGGTGAAAAATAACGTTCTCACCATGGGCAAAAATGTTTTTCCGGCTCTCAATCTTTTCTAGTCCTCGGCCTACGGCCTCGGACTTGAAAACCGATTTTGAGCCGGAAAAGTCTCATTTTCGGCCCTAGGTGCGAAATATACTATTCCGGCTCTCAATCTTTTCTAGTCCTCGGCCTACGGCCTTGGACTATTTTTGTTTATTTTTGTTTATTTGTTTATTTTTGTTTAGCCTTGTTTATTTTTCTGTGTGGTGAAAAATAACGTTCTCACCATGGGCAAAAATGTTTTTCCGGCTCTCAATCTTTTCTAGTCCTCGGCCTACGGCCTCGGACTTGAAAACCGATTTTGAGCCGGAAAAGTCTCATTTTCGGCCGTAGGAGCCAAATATACTATTCCGGCTCTCAATCTTTTCTAGTCCTCGGCCTACGGCCTTGGACTTGAAAACCGATTTCAAGCCGGAAAAGTCTCATTTTCGGCCCTAGGTGCGAAATATACTATTACAGAGAAGGTAAGATACAGATATAAAAAGCTTGGCATCAGCTGATCAAAAGTGAATTGCTCATGTTCGCGGCGCGTATATCTATACGCACCTTTAGGTTTGCACAGACTAAAGTTTATTCATGACACTATTTTTATTATTATTTATTTTACTAGCGGATAACCCGTGCTCCGCAAGGATTTAATTAAGACTTGACTTACTGAGATCTTAAAGTATTCTAAGTAGGCGTATAACCTCTGTAAATTAAGTATCAATATGCAAAATTTCATATTAATCAGTTGAGTAGTTCAGACGTGATGATGCGTCATTCGTGAATTTCCTATCCCGTACATGTTTAAGCCAATTCTTTCGTTCATTATATTATAGATATGAAATAAAAATTGTTAATGATAAGATCATTAAAATCTATCTATAATATAATAAAGGAAAGAATTGGCTTAAACACGTACGGGATAGGAAATTCACAAATTACGCATCATAACGTCTGAACTACTGGACGGATTAATATGACATTTTGCATATTGATCCTTAATTTACCGAGGATGGTTATAGGCCTACTTAAAATTCTTCAAGATCTAAGTAAGTCAAGTCTTAATTAAACCCTTGCGGAGCACGGGTTACCCGCTAGTAAAATAAATAAGTTCATAAATGGAATTATTTGAAATGTTGCATATTAATATATACTCCCTTGGAAGGGTGACCGTTTGTAAAGAGGTATCAGTTGTTGCTTGCTTTCTAGAAATAGTTATTGAAAAATGCACTTTGAATAATTTTATTGCGAATCCCATAATAATGACGCATTTTTTGTTGTGTTGCAGTGGACAAAACGGACTTCGCAGCCACAGAACAACATGAGTCACTTCTCTTCTGCTTCTGCTACAACGTCATCTTCTTCTTCTGCTACTACTGATACTGTTGCTGCGGCTACTGTTACTGATACTGCGGCTACTGTTACTGTTACTGCTGCTACTGTTACTGTTACTGCTTCTACTGATACTGCTGCTTCTTCTTTGCTGAGAAATCAACACTTTTGGACGTTTGTAGCTGATTGCTGACCAAGGTGTTACATCTGTGAGTTCACTTAGATTATGATTATTATCTTTCTCTCCTCCTTTTCCTTCTTCTTCTTTTCCTTACTAACAAATTTTGTATTGATATAGGGTGATTGTTTATTGCATTGTTATTGCCAATATTAGATTCATTCAGTAGACTATAATATGAAATCTTTTACATGACATTCAAAAATTTGGAGGATTCAAAGCAAGAATTTTTCTCTTTTATTCATGAAATGGAGGTGCATAGAAATTTAGTAATAGAAGAACGTCGGTGGATTTATGCAGAGCTTGAGGTACGTTTAGACTTGTATACAAAATTGTAGATTTATTTGTATGAGATTCAAGGGTGATTAGAATCGAATATATTGCAGCTCATAGAAAATGATTGAATAAGGAATTTATCATACTTGTGATTTTGACATGTATCTCATGCAAATCTATTTTATATTTGTATACAAGACCTGACGTACCTTGAAATGTATAATTGGAGGACGGGAGCTGTGCATGTATACTAAGGTAGGTGATCACCTCATCGTGGAACACATGCCGCCGATTATGCAGATCTCCGAATCACCGCCACCTGTCTATTTATCTATTATTCATTTACAATATTACAACTGAACAGTCTACAACTATTGGACCAGAGATCTATAGACATTAGACAAAGTTTTATGATACAGAAACAATAGCGTAAGTAGATATCCCATAGTATAGGGCGTTTATGTCGCAACTTTTACTGTTATCTCAAGCCGATTATTGTCAATTTTTACTGTTTTGACCGGGTAAGAGTGTATGAACGGCACAATATGAGAGACTACCAGCGTCATAAAGCTTCACAGGAAAGAACTACATGGACTATCAGCTTGAGTCAACAGTATAAGTTGCGACATAAACGCCCTATACCATGGGATATCTACTTATGTTATTGTTTCTCTATGGTTTTATGCAGAAAATTATTTTGAGGTAGTTGAGACCTTTACAC
The DNA here is from genome assembly GCF_014356525.2 of Nilaparvata lugens. Classification (NCBI taxonomy): domain Eukaryota; kingdom Metazoa; phylum Arthropoda; class Insecta; order Hemiptera; family Delphacidae; genus Nilaparvata; species Nilaparvata lugens. The sequence goes on along the minus strand of NC_052514.1, from coordinate 487,663 downwards.
GAATGTACAAATTTACAAAATGATTGTAGTCAGGTCCACGTTATAATGGCAGTATTTGATTAACATTGGTGTTGCTATCCTTGTCTATCATTCGACAAAGCAGATAGCGCCATCCTTTTCTAGCCTGCAACGTTGCCAGATCGTTTTTAACAATGTAATTAAATATCATTAATATACAAAATATTTATTTTTAATTATGAAAATTCATTATTTGATCATTGAAATGTTATATTGATAATTAAAATATAATTATTGATTATTGTTTATAATATCAGATATACTGGTATCAGCTATCTGACTCTATAGAAGCATTGAGAAACAATAGTGTAAGTAGATATAACATGGTATTGGGCGTTCATGTTGCAACGTTTACTGTTATCTTAAGCCGATTACTGTCGATTATTACTGTTTTAGTTGGGGTAAGAGTTTATGACTATCGACTTGAGATAACAGTAAACGTTATCTACTTACGCTATTGTTTCTCTATGATAGAAGGCAGTGGAAAGGCAGATAATCGGCAACACTGTTCTCCTATCTTTCTTCACTGCCATAATAGCGTGGACCTCACAATAGAAAAATTAACAAGTAGCCTACCTCTCTACAAAAACAAGATGTCCAGAAAGTATTGTGAACTGTGAAATGCTATTAATCTATTAAAGAGAATTTAGTCGTGTATCCAGGCTTTGAACAAGTTGCAAATTTTATTCTTTCAATTTCATTTTAATGCGTTTCAAATCTTGTATTTGTTGAAAGAATTGATGTTTGATTAGTTTTAGAGGACAAATTTCTTGGTGATGAAGTGAAATGTTTTGATCGTTTACTGAAAACGTAATCTCAGAAACAGAAATGTTTTGTTATTTGCTAAAACCGTAATTTCAGAAACATTATTTCAATTATTGCTTCAATTGAATATTTTTGTAATTTGTCAATTATCTGGTTACAATATTCTGCCCTACTAAACAAGAACGCAGTATCTACTGAAGTAACCAAACTGAGAGAAATGAGGTCAAAGTTTGAATTGTATTTGAAACAACTAAAATAGGTTTTAGCTTATACTGTGGATGTATATAGATATAGTCTACATAAAAGATTATTTTTTATAGTAAAAATCCACAAAAAATATTATGTTAGGACATTTAAGAAGCAGATACTGCATTTACTGGGCAATAGCATCTCTTTAATCACAGGTGGGCTAAGCAAAAATGCAGTATTGCGTTTTTCTCTAGTATAAACCACCAACAGTATACCACGCCTGTGGTACTTTTCTGTAAGTTGTGTAATTATTCTGAATGATTAAATAAATAAATAAATAAAAAGTGCTCTGATAAAAAAAAACATTTCATTCCAATACTTGAGTGAAAATGCAGTACTACGTTTTTCCTTAGTATAAACCACCAAAATTATATCAACACCTTGGAAAAAATACAGTACAGTCAATTAATTTTTGTTGTAACAGAATGGATGTAATTTTATCATAGAGAGAGGCAAACTTTATCATCACTGATGAATCTTTTCTTTATAGGTTAAGCTGTGTTACACACTGTCAGTTACTGCAAATAAATATATGGTAGCCTCTAATATACTAAGCAAAAACGCAGTAAGTTATGTTTCTGAGGAAGAATGCAGTATCTGAGCTGTAGATACTGCGTTTTTCCTTAGTACATTGAAAATACTGCGTTTTTGCTTGGTGAAGAAAGAAATATCATGTAGATACTGCGTTTTTGATGTCATTATTTCTTAGAACGAAAGGAAATACTGCGTTCTTGTTCAGTTCAATAGATAGAGCTCGTTGATCTGAGAATTTTGATAAATGTAAGTCATTTTGTGAAAATTTTGTAGATACTGCGTTTTTGCTTAGTAGGGCAGTAATTATTGAATGATTTTATTGCCTTTAGCTGTGGAGTTGTTGAACTATTTCAATAACTTAAAAATTGTTACATTCGTGGAATGGTTTATTTAAGTTTGGTTCTGTTGAGAAAAGAGGTTAGTGTTAACCTCTCAGGCCAAAGTGATGTGTTTCAAATTGATTGAAATATAGTAAAAGTGTTACAATTGTTTATGTTGTAGCATTTTTGCTGTAAATTCCTTTATCCTTGAATCGGTTGGTGTGAGAGAATAATAAATTATTTCTGATTTGGTTGTTTTGTAATCATTTTTCTCCTTCATTATGAATCTGTTTGAAACACATCACTGCTTATTCGAAAATTATGTAAAATTGAGTGTTTTATTCAGCGCTTTGAGTTGTCACAATACCAGTTGAGTAGTTTCAATAATTAACCATTAGTTGAATGGTTAACGAGAGATTACTCTCAATCAACAGTAATGCGTATCAATTTATGCGTATGAATTCCATTACAGTAAAAGTGTTACAATCATTTACATTCTAATAATACTGTAGAGTGAATATTGTAGCATTTTCACTTTAAATTCCTTTATCCTTGAATCGGTTGTTGTGAGAGAATAATAAATAAATGATTTCTAGCTCTGGTTGTTTTTCAATCATTTTTCCCTTCATTATGAATCAGTTTGAAATGCACTACTGTTGGCTTGAAAATGATCAAAGATGGAGTGTCCTCATTTTGTCAATTTTTTAATTTCCAGTACTACGCATGCGCTGTCAAGTGTTACATTCTCAAATTATTGAAGTATAGCGAACTTGAAGATTGAAGGAAATTGTGATAATGCTCATTCTCTCACAAGTAATGGCACATGTTTCACTTACTTGACAGATGCATACTACTTGTTTGAAGCACAAGGCACAGTATCAATCAAAGGTTGTTTATATTATAAGTTGAGTGTGATAATTGATTTAAATTCTTGAACAACATTGTTGGGTTGTGATCCTACATGGAGCTGGGGGCGACTCAACATGTCTTCTTTGAATCCTCCAATATTTCAATTTTAAATTAAGCATAAATTATTAGTGATGAAGTGTGAAATGGATATACTGTACTGAATCACTCTGTATCATGTAAGACTGTAAATTAGGATATTTTATTTTAACCTTGTATTATTTTCTTACTTTTCCCTATTATTCTACTTTCAACTATTCTTTGGTATACTTACTTGATCAGTTTTCTTCTGTCAACTACTTTCTTTCTAGATTTCCTTCTTCTTCTTCTTCTTCTTCTTCTTCTTCTTCTCTAGTAGTCTAGATTTCTTTCTTCTTCTTCTTCTTCTCTAGTAGTCTAGATTTCTTTCTTCTTCTACAGAATTGAATCACACAACTTTGAAAAATCAAAGTTGACAACTTGCATGTTTATTTTCTAATATTGAAGTGTCAAATACGCCTACTGCCCATGAAAACGAAAGTTATGAAAAAACTACCAGATTATTACAGATTAATATAGAAAATGAAAAATTATTGAACTAAACTTTTCATTCCAAATAGATTTTATACTTTTCTTAAAGTTGTGAATTTGTAAAATATAGTAATAACCTGTGTAATTTAGTTGTAAACAAATTTTAAATGCTATGAATATTCATTTGTACTCAATTTTTGTAAAGATTTGCCAACTTTATCAATATTCCGAATTTATTAGGCTTAGTTAGATCGATGTATATTTATTATTTATTTATTGTTACTGTGACAATTTCGCATCATATTTGAGACTCTAATCGTTTACAACCTCGATTTATTTCTTTGCTTTGGATAAGAATGTAACTTACTTGCATTGGAATTTTATTTTCAATAAATCTTATTTTTCCAGAATTCTTTTCTTTCTTTATCCGGCGCTACAGCCCTAGGTGAGCCCTGGCCTCCCCCATAACACGCCTCCATTCCTCTCTGTTCATGGCTCTTTCTTTCCATCCTCTCACTCGGTCCACCCACCTGTTCCTTGGCCTACCTTTTTTTCGTCTGTTTCCAGAATTCAAATGATGTAAATTATCTTGGAAACTCCGAAAGGATGGTCGGATTTGTTTGATTTTGGTACCAAATTAAAGTCTTACATTTGATGAAATTGAAAATAAAAACACATTATCAACTGAACTAAACACATATAGTATTTAATGTGTGTAAGCAATAATCGGTATAATGCCTCAGTTACCACTTGCTATGTTTCAACTTCCTGTTACAATTCTAAAATACAAATGAGCTCAGTAGTAACATAAATCATGAGAAATTTTAATTTCCCGCTCAAATAGTATAAATCATGAGAAATTTGAATTTTCCGCTAATCATGAGAAATTTGAATTTCCCGCTCAAATAGTATTTCCCGCTCAAATAGTATAAATCATGAGAAATTTGAATTTCCCGCTAATCATGAGAAATTTGAATTTCCCGCTAATAATGAGAAATTTGAATTTCCCGCTCAAATAGTAGCCTCATTTGCATATTAGAAATGACCAGATTTCTACCAGGGCATCAGAAACATGCAAGAGGTATACAAAGTAGATCAGTGTTGCGGGTTGCCTATGCTTGCATTGGAAGGCGTTGAAAAACCTGCTACCTCTTCAAGTGTTCTGACTCCCTGGTACAGAATTAAAACCAACTGAAATACTACCAGGGCAACAGAAACATGCAAGAGGTACTGACTGATTTGAGCGGGAAATTCAAATTTCTCAGGATTTTTGTGACTACTGAGCTCATTGGATGAGAATTAGAACAGCACAGCAGAGAAAAGCAACAGGTAACGGATTCATTTTTCATGAATCCGAAAATTAATTAAAATCGCTAAAACTCTCAGCAATGGTATAATATTTGACGAGAGAAACAATATAATGTCATCACATTGGCGAAATTCCTTACCGTTCATTTAGATATATGGCCGTCGTGTTTCTCGCATCAAAGACCATAATATCACGAAGTTTGAGCGATTTTTTTCACAAAAAATTGAAAGTTCACGTGGACTAATCATCGTGAAACACACTGAAACAAACATTGACTAACTATCGTGAATCACACTAAAACAAAAAGTATCTCGAATTTGGCTGAAATTTGGTCATATCTCCTGAATGGTAAGGAATTTTGCAAATATCATTCCAGATTCGTATTTCTCGCATCAAAGACCATAATATCACGAAGTTTGAGCGATTTTTTTCACAAAAAATTGAAAGTTATCATGAAACACACTGAAACAAAAAGTATCTCAGATTTGCTGAAATTTGGTCATATCTCCTGAACGGTAAGGAATATTGCAAATATGATTTCAGATTCGTATTTCTCATTTATAATTCTGCATTGTTAAAAGACGATCCGGCAACAGAGCAAAGCGAGAAAGAGATAGCACTATCCGCTTTGTTGAATAATAGGCAAGGATAGCAATACCATCTTTAATCAAATACTGCCATTATAACGTGGACCTCACTATAGCAATATTAAAGATGTGAAATTGTATTCATCAACAGATAGGCCTGGTTGCACAAAAGCCGGTTAAATTTTAATCGTGTTCAATTTCACGAGAAACAATCAGAGAACATCTTTTTGATAAAACAGCTTCTCTGATTGGTTCTCGTGGAATTAATCACGGTTAAAATTCAAACAGCTTTTGTGACTGGCACAAAGTTTTAAAAAGCATTCACACACATAGACACTAAGGAAATCAAAGTCCCAACAACAGTAGGCCTAACCGTTGGTATTAAACTATTGGAATAATTACTCAATAATAATATGACTTATTAAGAAACAAGCAACTTTGGAATTTCACAATAATAATATGACTTATTAAAAAACAAGCAACAATATATTTTCCATTACTTTCAACAGGTTCGAATCATTCACTATTACAATGGAAGTTGATGACAGATAGTGCAAAGGTTATTAGATCAGTGCAAACACAGTTATACAATAGAATTCAAAATGTATTATAAATAGGCTACTTATGGCGCTCATAATATATCGAGGATTAAACTTTACATTATTCTCAGATTTTAATGCAAGAATTGAAATCCAACAATATTTCTAATATTCCAGCATTCTAACTTTCAGTGCCGGTTGTAAAACAGCCGGTTAAATTTTAACCGAGATTAATTCCACGAGAACCAATCAGAGAAGCAGTTTTTTAGAAAGCACCTTCTGTTATTGGTTCTCTTGAAATTAATCACGGTTAAAATTTAACCGGCTGTTGTGTAACCGGGCCTCAAAGTCATAAAATGTTGTGAGATACAAGATCTAGGTGTTACAAAATTTAGAATGGGTAGTAGTCTCCCTTAACTAGTTTCTTTTTCCCTTTAAGGTGAGCGTACACTGGGTCGGTGCGCAGGAGAGTGGAAAATTCTCTGCGAGCACGGCGCGCCAACGTTTTGAACTAGTTCTTTTGTGACGTAGACTTGTCAATTGTGATTAGAGGTTATACATAGAGCTCGGAAACAGCCGAGCCCTCACGAAGTTACCCGAGCGCGGAAAAAATCAGACCTACCCTCCGTCCACTAGGTCGGTAGAGCGACGCGGCGCGGCGACGACCCCAAAAGTCCAGAGACTTTTCGAGATCCGCGCCGCGCCATGCTTCGCTCCCGACCCAATGCACGGAAGTACACTTGTATTTAATTCCAGGTCGAAAATTCTCCGCGTCACGCCGCGCCGCTCCACCGACCTAGTCTACGTGCTCCACTTATTTATCATTAAAACTCGAATAACAAATTAATAATTGAATGAATCAATATTTCTAATAAACGTCCAGATCCTTTGTAGAAGTCTTTAATATAGATACTAACTTTTTCAAGATTCCTAAACATAATCAAAAAATTCTGAATGAATTCCATAATAGCGATTAATAACTGAAATCCTTTGAAATCTATGAGAGAACTACCCGCAGAGCTTGAGAAAAAATTTTTGAACAAAATATTTTGCAAATTGTTTGGAAAAATATTTGTAAGCTTTGATCGACAACATGCTTATCAGTTCCTAATTTAAGAAATATTGAAAAAGAATGCCATAAACCAACGTTGATTGCAAAGCTAGAGATATTAATTTTCATTCAATTTATATAATAAGTTTAATCCACATATAAATATCACTAAATACAATTAAACTCGAATACCGCAAAATTGTTTATCCTTGAAAATTTATTTTTGTTATCTCATTTGAAATCATCAGAATTTTTGCCTATAAAGTAGAAAACATCATCGAGAAGATATAGCATAATTTTCTATCTTTCCTTTATGATCGCATCCTCAGATTTGGTAACAATAAAATGAGGTAAAGTACAAAATTTTACAACAAAATTAAAATGAGTAGCCTACATACTATAGCATAATCTATTCGAGTATATAGTTGACGTTCCAACTATTATAATAATATTATGAAATTCCATATTTGTCTTTCCATTATTTTTAATGAGATTAAAATTTAATAATTTAAATAGTTTTACTAAAATGTAAATTGTATAACATACAGAAACTGGCATTTAATTTAATGTGTTTTTATACAATAAACCGAGAAGAAAAAGTTTTTTTTTTAGATTTTTGCTAAGCCTGTTGATTTTTGCCAATCACTGAATGATTTAAGGCTATATAGTTGAATAATTTCGTGCATTTAAATTCAATTAATGATAAGACAGTGTTACTTTACATACATCATCAGTTATTTCCAACACTACAATAACTCTCCTAAATCTTTTTATGACTGGTGAACGAGATCAAATCTTCAATCATAAGTGAGAATTAGGGCCAGACCATATTACGGCGTTTTCAGAGTCGTCAGGGCAAGAAGCTCTCCGATTGGCTCATTGGGTTGGCGCCTGAAAAAACGCTTAATGTGGACTGACCTTTATTCTGATAACTGGAGTTTACCGTTCAAGATCAACCTTTTTATACGATTCTTGATTGATCAATTCAATCGATATATTCCATTTATTCAACCAACAAATCATACTATCTAAAATGATCGTAAGAGAACATAATGTTCAATTTGAAAAATGATGTACTTTTCTGGTTCTACTAAGATTCCAATTAACCCAATTCGCCCACATCACCTGTAATGTTATAAAGTGCAAAAAAATACATTTTATCTATCTATTGACAGAATTGAATTAATTTTATATCCTTAACTGAACCCGGTTTGATCAATGATAAACTCCGATTCTCGTTTACAAAACCGGTGGTTTCGAGTGTGTAGTTCCATTTCACAGCCCTAAACTAATACCTCTATAATACTGGACTTTGAATGAAATGTTTAAAACGGATGAAGCACTGATACGAATGAGATGACTATGATAATGATAATAATACAAATGAAACAACACTGATAGAGTGGCAGGCAGTTAGAAGGAGAAGGAGATAACTCGCCAATCGACTGCGAACAAACGATCAATTCTTGATCGTCGATCAAATCTTAATCGATGATTGACTCTTGATCATCAATCAACTCTCAACGATCTCTTCGACATACTAAATTAACATTATGATAATTGCACAATAGTTGAATGAATAACTCGACACCAAAAGATGGCAATTTTAGAGTTGAATAACAACAGCAGTATAGAACAAGCTGAAGAAGACGATTTAAAATTATACAATTTAGTTTGTTTTTTATATTCATATATGTATAAGTTGGGGCGAGTTAAACTCACACATCCACAACCATCTTTTTATGTATGTCTGTGTTTCCGACAACCTGAAACAAAAGATAAATAAATTACCTAAAAGCTGAAAATATGATACAATACAATAGTTATTTGTATATCTAGAGTGAAAAGTACGACTTTTTCTCCCTGTGGGAAAAAGTTGATCATTTTTCCTGAGGGAGAAAAAGTATTTTTCGCTCGTGATGTACACAACATTTTTCCTCCATCTACATTTTTTTATAGAAACTGCAAATAAAATCATTCTAATAACTTACGTATTGGTGACAATGATTCCTAACAACATAACCTAAATCTAAAACCTAAAAACCGGTCGTCTGATTGGCACTGCCGATTGCGCTATCTATCGGCAAAAGTTGTAACAATTATATCAGCTGAGCAGCTACCAAAAATGGCTGACTCCAGATCACGCGGTTCAGATTTGAATTGCAGATCAAAAATATTTGTTGGCTGGTATTTTGAATAGAATAAAATATTTTAAAAATTGTATAAATTTTTATCGTCTACTAATATTAAGATGATAATAATTATCATACAAACATATATTTCATGAGTTAATCAAATTTCTGGTTGTGGTATTGAATTCAGTTGACTCAATGACAGACACCTCTATTATGCTTTCTCATCTGAGCTTAGACCTTCTAACCTATTACAATGTAAGTTTCAAAATAGAGATGCTCCCCATGTTATTTAAATGGAGTCACTTTTACTCCCTAGGGAGGAGTTTTTCTGTTTTTTACTACCGAGAGCGAAAAAGTGACACTTTAGTATTAGGTTTCAGGGAGTAAAGTAAGTACTTTAGACAGTAGGTGGAGGAAAATAACATTTAAAAATGCAGAGTTAGTTTGTTGAATCCATTGCTTGAAAAAGTTCATAAAATGTTTAGGATGACGTCCTCAAATGTAGAGAAATAGAAGATAATGAGGAGGGTGTGCCAGGGTACGAGTAATGGCCGGGACACACATATCCGCACCGAGCCCGAGCTGCGGCACGGCCGAGTGACTACGTACTATGGCGAGTGAGAAAACAAATGCTTTCAACGTGTAGGGACACATACTACCGCACCGCGTCAGCACCGTCACCGGATTTGTTGCCTGCGCAGTCACCGTCTAGTTCAGTTTATTTTTTGACGGAGACGGTGCGGGCTCGTTTAACATAGAGAGTGAAAAACTTATTGAAGAGATACGGAATTTTCCAGTTTTTTACGATCAAAGTGATGAGAAATATGGTTGAACGGAAAGTAAGTTAAACCAAAAGTAAAAGTATAACCAAATAATAAGTCAAGGCAAAGGTATGATAGACATAATATAATAAATAATAAAATAAACAACAAAAAGTATAAAAGAAGGAACCCGTGACTGTGTCTTGAATTTCAAATTTAAAACTAATTACGTTTAGATACATAAAGCAGAAGAAAATTAATTAAAATCTTATTAATTTATAAAGCAGAAGATAACAATTTTATTGCTGATATTATTTCCGATACATAACTGATGATTGTGGTATTGTTATGCACATAAATATATACCAGCACTATGATTCTCATCGTCTACAGGTAATTAGTTTAAAATTGAAAAATATAAATTTAAATAAAATTTAACAAGCTTTTATCTATATATATAAAAGCGAAATGGCACTCACTCACTGACTGACTGACTGACTGACTGACTGACTGACTCACTCACTCACTCACTCACTCACTCGCAGAACTAAAAATCTACCGGACCAAAAACGTTCAAATTTGGTAGGTATGTTCAGTTGGCCCTTTAGAGGCGCACCAAGAAATCTTTTGGCAATATTTTAACTCTAAGGGTTGTTTTTAAGGGTTTAAAGTTCGTCTTTTAGCATGTATATTCTTCTTCTCGCAATCTCTTAATTATAATTGAAATGTCCATATCATATGTTACTATAGAACTATAATCTAGATAGAGTACCTCTTCGAAACAGTTGTTAACTGGCAACTAAATTAATAATTTTGTCAGGTTGGCATTAAGTTGAGTTGACTTTGTTAGGTTGGCACCAAGTTGAAGATTGAAATGCATTTATCGCGGAAAAATTTATTGATTGGGCACTGCTACTTCAATCAGAGCTATTCCTGGGAATATTATATTACTAGCCGTCAGACTCGCTTCGCTCGCCATATCCGTTTAGCCAGACGTTTAGTCTGGACCCCCAACTGGATTGTCCTAACATATGATAAAAATGCTCAAATGAAAAATGCAGGCGAGCGAATCGAGCCTGCTGATCTCAATCTTGGACGATCCAGTCGGGGGTCCAGGGGGCAGAGCCCCCTTGCTAGACGGATATGGCGAGCGAAGCGAGCCTGACGGCTAGTAGTGTTATATTATTAACAATAGTTCAACACATTCAGAAATCAGATCAAAATAGCATTACAGAACTGAGACACTGCTGCAGCTCGGCTGTCGCACGGATATGTGTGTTCTCCTACATCATCGGCGTGTCGCGGACGTACCTCGGCACGGGCTCGGCTCGGTGCGGTTATATGTGTCCCGAGCTTAACCGAATTTAAGTTAAACTATTATTTTAAATTCTCCAAGATTTCAGTAGGTCAAGTTTTCAATTTGTCAAATTAGATCCTTGCGGAGCTCGGGTTACCTACTAGTCAGGAATAATCTACTCATGTAACGGCATGACATTTATGTTCAAATGATGTCAATGATTACTGTAATTATCATTATTAATTCGAAAAAAGTTGAGAAAAGTGCAAAACTCACCGAACAGAATTCTTCGAAGTTGATTTTGCCATCTTCGTCCTTGTCAGCGAACAGAATGGTCTTGTCAACGATCTGCTG